>NC_135499.1:86137865-86152865 GCF_052857255.1 Amblyomma americanum
GCGGGTCGTATCTTCAGGTTGTGGTTTCTAGATTTGGTGAGCATTAAGCTGCGTCACGCCTTTAAGCACAAGGCAAAGTACGACTGGGGCAGTGCCTCGAGCTACGACTATGTTAATGACGGTGCAGAACACTGGCGCATCACATAAATACCCGCTATTGCTCTCGTTTAAACCGCCATTAGCCCTGTTCTTTCTTGTCTGCTCTCTGCACGCGAAAACCCGAGAACTGCGCCCCGGCATGTTCATCCTCGCAATCAAAATCTGGAGAGGACTGTATTCCACAAGAACGAACACGTAGGAGGCGACGACATAGGCAGGCACGGAGATGAAGTTACGAAATCTACTGGGGGGGTTATAGGGTGTCGCGGGGCAGGCCAAACTGGACGTCAGTCGGTCAGAGTTCTGTGAGCCGCGTGGAAGTTTTATGGTGGGGATGTGATGCGTCTAAGCTTTTCGTTACCCTTCGCACACAGCCGGAAATCAAGACGATGACGAGTAAACCGGATGATGACGAATAAACTATTCAAGTTGCGTTCAGCCTTGTGTTGCCACGGTAAGGAGCCAATGTTTGTTACTTGTAAATGAATTGCGAACTCACACTGCGGCATTGCCAGCCCTGCGCGCCTGCCCCTCCTCCTCACTTTCCTGCCCGCTATTCACTGCAGGGAGCCACCGCCGCTAACAGGGCCCCGAGCGGCCCAATCTTGGCGCCTGCTATCCGCAGCGCAGCCGGCCGTAATGAGCTATCGACCATCTCCCCTCTTCCCCGCGTTGCAAGGAGGCCGCGAGGAGGTGTGCGCCTGCAGGGGCAAGCAGGACGAGGAAGCCCAATGGCGAAGCTCGAGCGTCAGCGATGCGCTCCGGCTGCTCGGACACGAATCAAGCCCTCTGTTGCATTTGTATTTTTGTGCACGCGCAACCCACACAAGCACACACATACTCTTCAGAACCCACGTAAGCAGACTGAAAATTTGTCGTACTAAGAGCTAGCTAGGTTGGCTTTTTTATGCTACTGCTTTAGTTATGACAACTTCTCTCTGGGTACTCTCGTATCACTGACCACGAGAATAGGAATGTACAGCGGATTGAGTAAGCTTAATCACACTAATAGCAAAAATGGTCTGCTTGTTTTAAACATAATCCGAAAAATACAGACGTGCGTGTGTGGCTTGCTCCCGGAGTCATCATGGATTGAGGGAATGCAAATTGCATTTCATATTACGAAATCGCCTGCATATGAGCTTCTGCTGTGAAATGGTAACGTTGTTGGCAACCACCTGCACCTCAAATAACGAGATTTTCCAATAAAACTAAGCAAGGGCCAATAGTGCCGACATACACTAGAATGCTAAAAATAAATAAAATTAAAAAGCGCGGTACTTAGCTCCTTTACAGTGTGCGTTGCAGGCGCCATAATCTCTATGAACGTCCACGTTGAATCATTTGTAAGGCAAACGAGTGTCTCTGCTGTGCGCATTATGAACTTCGTGAACACACTCCTTTGAACTACATCAGTCTTTGGGCCTTATTACCGGACTCCTCTGCAAGCTGTCGATGAATAGCGTGTGGCTGATCCCGCTCAACGCCACCATGGTTCTTCATAGCAAAGCATGAGTTAGTACACGTGCTCTTGCTGATGAACAAACAAGCGGGAAATAAGGTGCGTCTTGTCTTTTCTTAGTCGCTCATTCAAATTTTCAAATTTTCTTCCACAATCGAACTGCAGCTGTCGTATGTTAGTCGCATGTATGCGTTGTTTCTGTATTCTTCGGATGTGATCTCTGAGCACAACCATCGCCTGTTATATATGCGCCAGAATCAAAAGAACAATCACTCTGATATTTCATTTCTGCCAAATTAAAAAGTACTCCAATGTTACAATCGCGAGCACGATAATCTTTAGTTTGTAAAGTGCGACAGTTCGTAACGGTTTATAGGCATTCTAACGGCTACGAATACGCCTTTACCATGGAAGATAGCATAGTCGGCTAAAACTGAGCTCGTTATCAGCAAGACATTCATCATGCATATCTTCCCATTAGTGACATTGAAATCGTAGAACCTGCATTTTTATTTATATTTAGCCGCACGTATTTACCCGCGCACATATTAGGCCTGTTCCCCTAGCACCCATGCTTTTCTACAGAGAAGGACAGCACACGACGGCGTCACAAGTGCGAATACAATGTAAAGTGCGTGAAATAACCATTGCCGCCTTTTTAAAGAGCAGGTTACAAGCTCATAGCAGATCAGGCGAAACAAATAAGAATCCAAGAAATAATGATAATATCGGTGTTCATAACAAACCATGACGTCACAAGAAAGAAATGGAAGCGTAGAAACCCCGCTAAAGCGCGTGAAGTGCATACTTGTGTAATGTGTACAACGAATTTTAGAAAGCATGCCTCCAATTAAGCACCAGATTTATTGCCCGCTTTCATAACATGGTACAATGAGGGGGGGGGGGGGGGGAGTGCTACATGAATTGCAGTAAGAAACACCGATGGGGTTCTCAGGCTTGCGCAGAAGGCTTATTTTCTCAAATTTTCTAGCGTTGCGGTGAGAACCACGTGGAAGTAAGGTTTAAAGACCGAGCTGACAATGCAAAAAAGGCATGTGCACTCCAAACAGGAAATAAGTAAAAAGAGATTAAGCAGTCCTCTAGCGCACTCTCTTTAAGGGGAAGGGTGTGAAACCCAAGCTCTGGGGTTGACTTCCATCACTAAAGATACATAATACTTAAGGTTGGTAACGGAAACAAATTCCCGCTTCATAAAACGCTAAGTTTTAACGGCTGCGAAAATTTTAAGTAAGGATTCAGTCTCCTCTTTTTGCTAGCCTCAGCACCTCTGGTGCCGCGTTTGAAAGCCTCCTCCCGTTGTTAACTGCATCAAGCGTCTATGCTTTGCAGCGGGAATGTACCTTCGTTGCCAATAGTAAGCATTTCGTGCCTTGAGTGATCGCAGTCTACTGCGCAACTCGGACAGTTTACACTGCCCTTAAAAAGGAGTGCGCTATAGGGAAGCTTACTCCCTTCTTATTTCCATGTAGTCTTATTCGTGTTTAGAGTGCGAGGGCTTTCTTGCTACTAACTGCCTCAGTTACCCTGGTAAACGCGACTACGTTCCGGGCTATGGAAACATTGTTCTCAGCAAGGAAAGCAAAGAAATTGCGATGCGCGAAATTGTCGGACCTGGAAGTATCTGTAGGCTCTGGGAGGACTACGAGAAGAGAGTTTCTATTTCCTTCTCTAATTCTATTTTCCTCACCCCCATCTGTAGATAATCCGATCGCCACTGGCAGACCGCCGCACCTATGAACAGCTCAAAATAAAGTTATTGGAAGTTCAGTGCTGGTCATTGTCTCTGCTTCGTCCACTTATTTTATTGCTGCAGTCATTACCTGATCCGATCCTTTTTGGGAACAAGCGCAGTAAATAAAATTACCGGTATCTGGTAAGTACAGCACCGTACTGGTAAAGTAGAGCAACCAATACAGAACTGCTGAGCGGTCACTAGTGTCACCAGACACTTATGGCCTATAAATTCAAAATGGTGAAAACGCTATCTAAATTTTATTTTCCCTCATTCTAGGCAAACATTTCATGCAACCGAAACTTCCAAAGAAAAAAAAAATGCTTTCTTTAGCATATGCTCCGTGTGCCGAAATTAATCCGTGACCTAACTTTTTTACCCTTGTAACTGAAACCAGCGCTGTTTGAGAAGGGGCTGGTTAAAACAAAATCCAGCTTAATAAGTCCTATAGCTCATTAGCTGCAATGATATGACACTAGGTCGAGCAGATGTTTAAAAAAAGATGGTAGCGTTTTAAAGCGGTTGAACCGAGTAGGCGTGGGAAAGCCTGTATTTAGACTGGTTGGCTCATGGTTTTGCTTTTCTGGGTCGTCGGCACGTCTGGAGACGATATTAGTTTAATAGTAATATTAGTTGACGAAGAGGAGGATGTGCAATGCAGAGCGAGATAGTGTGATGCAGTTAAGGACGAGGTGTGATCGGTGGCGGCGATAGCATTGTTCTTTATTTTTTAATGCGATGTTTATTGCCGCAGGGCATAAAGGGTTTGAAATGAGGGGTGACGAGGAGGCTTAAATAAATGAAAAAAAAAGGGTTGGTTCATCTAATAAAATCAAGTAGTTAACGGTGATGTGGTCCCTGTGTCCAAGCGATATATGAATCCGGATTGTTCGGTGAGGGACCCCCCGCCACCAGGTGCGGAATTCTCGCCGGCTCCAGCGCCGGGAAAACCCTCAGCAGGTGGTGAGTATCCGCCTCACTATCTCTGATCTTGCAGACTGGACACTCGGGGCGGGGATACAAAGAGCATAGTTCATGCTCCCATGCAGTGGCCACCGATGCTGACCCATCCGCACCACCGCGGGTTCAAATCCCAATCGGGGCAATATTTATTTGTTTATTAATGATTAGTCCAAGGTCAGTCTCAAGGTCAAGCTTCACATATACTCTGTGGGCCGGTTTGACCTCGTGAAATGTGCTTTCGCAGTGAAAGTAATTCGTCATGTAGTGTTTTCTATATGATAAATAGAGTTAATAACCGTTCAATTAAAACAGAGGTCAGAATTCCCTCATGGTCGGAATAAAAGAAAATATCTCCAGTATTTTAAATCCATTTCATTCAGAAACTGATAGACAACAATGAACTCAATTGTTTCCAGGGTCTAATTTACTACATTGGTTCCGGAAAAAGCGAGCTCCTTAATACTTCCATAAATATAGCTTGCATAGTCAACTTTGTTATGTATTTGTGCGCAACAAAGTTCTCAGTTTCTGTCATGTATTAATACTGTGATGACCCAAAGTAATGAATCATAAAATTATCTCTAGTTGGTTTGCTTAAATATAATGTACATCATATATGCTGGAGTAAAGCATGGAAATTCCGTGCATATGTCATACAAAGCGAGGAGAGGCTGCTTTGTTAATGGCGTTGCTAAAGTTGATAAGCGGCCTGTCATTATTTTTCACAAAAGCAAGCGGCAGAAAAGCAGAATTTGTTTTACAATTGGCTTCCTCCACACCCATGATACCTTAATAGTAGGTGAGGAGGCCTCACACTACTACCTGCATACACCTGGTGTACTTGTTAGAAACAAGAGAATTGAAGTAATTCATATGATTAGCGAAATTTCAGTACAAAATTTCACATAATCAATTTCAGGAAAAGAGCAGTCAGTGTTGATAAAACAAATTTGTATGCTGAAGCAAAAATTTTAACGGGATAGCGTTAATGAGCCCGTGACGCAGAAACGCCGGCGTCGTCGACTGGGTGCGCAAAATCCACGAAAAATCTCTAAAGACGCAACCCAGACGCAGGTGGGCTGCCTAGACCACGTGACCCTGTGGCGCCAGCACAACCTGCCTACCCGGTTGTGTGCAAACTGCCCACCGCGGCAGGTACGTCCCAGTTTAGTTATTCGCTACAAGTGGTTGACCAGGAAGAGCAACCTGTCTCGCACAAGCACCACCAGTAGCAGCAACTGCCTCGCAGGGCACGCTTAACCACTGCAACACGGCGCCAGGAGTGGTATGAGGACTCCCACGTATCTATGACTGTTAAATACAGAATGGCCAATTATGCATATGTGGCCATTAATCATTTAACCCAATAACACTATCGCGTCATATGATTGAGGTGGAGCGTAAGTGTCCCCTCCAATTTTTTCAAGTTTGAAATGTATTAAAAAAGTGCGAAAAGAAAATAAATCAATCTATTGTTCCCGCGGTGCTGTTTACTGATATGCACGATAAAATGCCGAATGGAAAACAACACCACCTAGTTGAACATTGTTTTTGTGTTGGATCGTGTAATCATAGGCGCAAGTTTACGGGATGCTGGTACACAGAGAAGAGAAATGTTTCTGTGAAGCCAGCCGAAGCTCAGCAATTAAAAGCGTAAGAGCATGAAGGAGGATGCGTAAGCTATCTGCTGCAACGAACACTGGCCGACTGGCTGGTGAGGGAACGCCGAAATGATGTTTTTTGACCGAGAATTTGCATCGGGTTAACACCTGACCTTGAATGTATACCAACTCGTCAAGCTCTCCACCTTTCAAATAATTAGCATCTCCTTAAATTGCCTGATCATGACAGTCTAATTTTTATTGATTTTTTGGCAGAGATAGCTATTCTTTATTACATGTTCTGAAACAGCTGTGATTGCAGTAACAGTGTTCATACATGTTCTTTCATTCTCATGCCTTTGTAACAAAGACAGCTCGCATATCAAAGAGCCAGAATAGCATTCGTCACCTTCTTGTTTCCGTCTGTCATATTAGTCGAATATATATTTCAGCGCTGTTGAATTACATTGATTAACTTAAGAATTAGCAGTCAGTGTAAACTACACCCTCTCGAAAAGGAAAATCAGGTATAGTATTTCGTCAATGTTCCTTTGTTATGCTTCCAACCTTACAGTTTTAAGAATATTTCAGACGCTTGTCTCCCCCGTGCAGAAATTCCTCTGACTCCTGCGGGTTTCAAGTCAGAATAGCTGTTTCCAGCCTTGCTTATTATTTACATAAAATATTGCCGCAAATCTTTGCACTATTTGTTTACTCTTAATTCAAAGGTGTCGACAAGCGGCTTTATCGCTTTGCTTGTGATGCAAGACGCGACCAGATTTATGTCGATCGATCGCATCCAGGCGGAGCCGATTCTAGGTTGTAATAACATTGCCCACTGTATCTCGAAAGTTCGCTTTCAGCTTTAAATTGAGCACGGCCGACAGCAGCGGGCCGAGCATGCTTGTTCCTACGCCGCCGCCGAGTGATTCAGTCCATTCTGGGCGCAGCTCAGCCCAACAAACAGTTTTCTTTTAGAACTTCTCGCTGCCTTCCTCAATGCTTTACTGCCGTCACCTCTACGTGACAATATTCTGCATCTACCTCTTGTTTTTGTACATTCGCCCTCTTGAGAATTTTAATTTTATTATTACTTTCAATCTGATCATTCAAGGTTTATGAACTCTCCCTTTTTATGGTAACGTCATTTTGAAAAAAATATAGGTTTGCAAAATAAATTCGTCGGCTGGTTAATTACCCTCAGATGTCCATGCATGGCCCAATTATTCCAATATCTAATTTGAATCCATGCAGTGCCACTATTCGTTTACTGTTTTTTTTTCTGTGTCAATATAATACGTTTTACTTTCATATACCTTTCAATAATTGTTTGCTGTCCAATGTATTTATTATTGCTTACTTTTGTACTTTTCCACTTTGTACCATCTTTTGTCTGCAAAATATTGTAACCCCTCCGCTCACACAATGTTCCAAGTGTGAACCTGTGAGGTATATGTATAAATAAATAAATAAATAAATAAATAAATAAATAAATAAATAAATAAATAAATATTACTTAGTAACTAGACTACCCATTTTCTTACATGCAGGATATGGTCGCCAGAAAGGGAACGGAAACGCCTACACAGACCACTTGGAATTAAACTGAGTGGTGGTAAGAAAACAACTGTGAGCGGTTTTTGGCTAACACTATCTTCAATGAACCTCTGAAATTGCACTTACGTGTCATTCAATAATAATTACATGGAGGCGTGATTCTATTTCTATGAAGCTTTCCTCCAAAATACCCCTGTAACATTGGGTGCATAGTCGTGCTGGACATTTATACACGCCGCGGCAATTACTGTTATAGCACCACTCGCTCGAAGTTACTGCGGAGCCTGTCCCTACGGCGTCTCTTATAGCTCGTGCGCATCTTTGTGGTGCTATCTTAGCAGGCACACACTATGCGTGCGTGTGTGCCTGAGTGCATCTGTGAGCACATATACTGTGACCAAGTGGACGAAAACGTCGAGCCCGTAGTGCCTTCTCTGCAGATGCTCCTGTGTGTTCCTGTATGCATTCATTTACTTTTTCGCGTGAATAATCTTTCAGTTGAATGATAGCGCCTGGCTTGTTCTCTGTCGTCTTCGTTGTTTAGCGCTATGATGTATATCTGGAAGCAGCCAGGACCTCGATGGGGGAAGCCGGGCGAGAGAGATTGGCGGCTCTCAATCTTACCGGACAGCTAGAAGATATTACAGAGCTCGTAAGCGAACGGATCAGCCGTAGTAGCGACGATTACTTTCAGAGCTTTCAGTTAAATGCAGCATCTTTAAATTCGCTCAGTTGATGAAAGAAAAGTTGGCCCAAGAGGCGCAATTCATTGAACGCTCTTCAATGAAAGGGTTGCTGTATCGGTCATGTTGACAACCACGTACGACACGCGGACAGCGATAGGAACTCGTACATTGAGTAAAGTGCGGGACAGTACAGCGACCCATAGGCAAGAGCCACCCGTCCGCCGACAGGACGCGACGCTCAGTCTCGGAGCCATCACGCGCACCCTGCGCTTCTCCCGTCGTGGCGCCGTCGCCCGCCCTAGCAGCGGCGATCGTCCGCGAGAGATGGACGCGAGAGAGAGGAGGCGGTGATGCCGCATAATGCGGCCAATCGGGCCCCCAATTTGGCCATCAGCGGCCCGGCCTCGATGCGGCGGCCTCGCGGGGGGGCCCTCCATGGGAGGCCCTCACACTCTCGTCTGGCTCCTTCCGCGCTGCCGTCCGTCCTCCGGCGGCGAATGGCCGGGCGCAGACAGGCCGATATTGCCGGAGCCTTCCCGGCGTGATGGATCGCCGCAAGGCCGCGCGCGCCCTCTCTCCGGAGATCAGTGGACCGTGGACATTGCGGCGCCGGGCAGACAAGACGCGCGCGCTCCCGCGACCTTTGCCGCGGCGCAGATAGGGACCACGTTGGCGGGAGACAAGCGTGCGTGCTTGCGTTGTACAGCGCGTGCGATCTGCGGTGCGTGAGCCGCCTCGTCGAAGACGGCCTGCGAGGCGGCATCGCACAGCGGCGGCCGGAGGCATTGTGGCCGGCGCCGCCACCGCCGGTGTGAACGCACTGCGGCGGCCGCATTTGCTTCGTGCGTTCTTTTTCTCCGCTCTTTTGCCGCCGCCGCCGCCGCGCGGCCTCTGTCACGGTCCGTGCCCCTCGCGAGAGATTGCCGTTTTCCGCGTTGCTATACTTTGATCGCATGTAGGAGAGGCGAAAATCTTTGCGCTCCGGCCACCCGCCGTATCGGGCGAGCAGCGGCAAGAGGCAGGAGTGGCGGCCTGGTTGGGTTACGCGAGATCGATTCTGGCTGCGGCGCGAAGCACTGATGACCCGTGTCTCGCTGGGAGGGCCGGCCACTCGGGGGTGTCGCCGGGCGAAAATACTTCCGGGCAAAAGAAGTTCACGAAGACCGGTGGTGGATGTAGAACCGTGAAGGCAGAGATTGTGCGTGCAGAGGACCTGGACGCAGACGCGTACGGAGCCGTCATATGTGTTGTTTATGCGTTCGAGAATAGCGACGACGGTCGAGTCCGGAGTGTCACGCACCGCTGTTCATTCACATACTCACGCGTGCATGTGCTGGTACCGTTCGTTTTAGCCTCCTTTCGGATTGATGAAAAAAAAATGATGCGGCGCTCGTGAAGTATTGCGACAATGCGAGGTTCTCACGAGAAAGCGAAGCTGTATATAGGGCGAAGCACATTTTCATCGTAGGCGGGCCGTCGCTCCTAAAGGGGATGTGCGCCCACCGCAATATTGTTATATCGCTACTTCCTTTCAGCAGTTGTCGCTTAGAGTGCTTTATTGGTATTCATGCACAATAAATTAACAGGGAAGCCGAGCGATATGGCGTTAATAAAAATGCTTTTTATTATATTGTGGCCCAGAGTCATGAATTTTTAATATAATGCATGCTTTACAATTGTTATTACACATACGTATGGAAAAATACTCTTTACTATTATTGTTATTCATACAATGTCACGTTACTTTGATGAAATACAACCTCTATTCTTTCGACGTATTTACCCGCCGGTTTAATGCACTTTTAAGTGCTGAGCAACAAGGCGTTTATCTCGAGTCAGGCGTTTATCCTTTGAGCCCCAGAACAAGGCAACTCTGCCTTCAGGAGCGCCAGCTGAAAAAAAAAGAAACGCCAGTAGTCTCCGCGGCGAATGCCGCAGAAATTGTGCCCTTGAGTAATTTCGCATTATTTTTTCACTGCATAAAAAGAATCTGAACCAACCAGAGCTTCTCTATGCAGCCCACATGGTTACCTATAGCCTCACACCAACCAACAGTCACTTCCACATTTTCCCCAGCCACGTGTAGGCAGCACATTGATTGGACAGTTTTTAAATTACTTATGGAGTCTGCTTGCGCAGAGGGCTTCTCTACCGGTCTTGAACAAAAAATTAAGGAGGCCATGGAACACGCCACCTGCCCCTTTAACCCTGTCGCTAACTATCACCGATTTTGACTTCGAATAGCAGCGACTGCGATCACAACGGCGCAGGGCAGAGCGCTGATACCGACGCACAAAGTCGCGCCTAGACCTAAGAGATGCTAGGCGCATACAGATTAAGATTCAGCGCAAAATTCAGGCACTGAAAACACAACGGTGGAGGACATTTTGCCAAACACTTGATCCACGGAAGCCTTTGTCACGCGTTTGGAGTGTAATTCGGGGTCTTCGCACGTACCCTCAACAGCGCTACCCGTTCTAATCCGCAGCGCTCCACCAAAGGCGCAGTGTGGTTGAGGTAGCTGAAGATTTCTGCGCAAGAATAACAGGCCCTCCGAATCCAGGCGCAACGCTGCACTGCAACAATGTTCCACCCTCATGGGATTCTCGGATGGATGCACTATTCTCCATGGAAGAAGTTGATGCTGCGCTGGCTTGTTGTAGAAGGTCATCATCACCAGGGCCCGATGATGTGACGTACTCCGCACTTGCCAACCTTGGCAAAGAAGCTCGACGGGCTCTTTTGGACACTTATAACAAGTCATGGACTGCTGGCATAGTTCCTCATGATTGGAAGACCAGTCATCTGGTTCCACTTCTTAAGCCGGGGAAATCACCGCTCGACCTTTCATCATACCGTCCAATTGCATTCGCCAGCTGCGTCGGCAAAGTCATGGAAAGAATGCTGCTCACACGCGTGGAATGGTACTTGGAGCGATATCAGATTTATCCAACCTTCATGTGTGGGTTCCGACGGGGCCGCTCTTCTATCGACAACGTGGTTGACCTTGTAACGTCGAAAGGATGACCTTGTAACGTCGAAGTTTGAAAGGATTGGCCGTGGCATTGTTTTTGGATATCAAGGGCGCGTACAACAACGTAACGCATCAGACCATTTTGGACGCAATGGAAGCTGCAGAGATCGGAAGCCGCACGTTCAGCTGGATACGCAGCTATTTATCAGAGAGGTCGTTTTTTGTCCTGACTGCGGACGGACCAACGTCCTTACACCTAAATTCGCGCGGAGTCCCTCAGGGTGGAGTGCTGAGCCCAGTTCTCGGCAACCTTGCTCTCATCGGCCTGTTTGACGTATTGCCACAATCTGCTGAGATCTCGGTATATGCAGACGACATCTGTATTTGGGCATCAGGGGTGACCCGTCCTCAAGTTCGTGCAAGACTTCAAAAGGCGGCATCGATATTGACATCTTATCTTCGCTTGCAGGGCCTGAACATTTCGACCGAAAAGTGTTCATTTGTGGCGTTCACACGCAAAATAATGTCACGCTACACCATTCGCATTAATGGTGAAGCCATTCCCTATGAGAAAAGCCACAGATTCTTTGGTGTTGTCATCGACAGGAACCTCTCGTGGAGTCCACATGTCTACGACATGAGAAAGAGACTAATTGCGATTGTCCACGTCCTCTCCTTCCTCGGGGGAAAGTCCTGGGGCGCATCAGTGCGCTCTATGCTGCAACTGTACCGTTCCCTATTTCTGGGCTACATGCGGTACAGTCTTCCGATATTCAGTTCCATTAGAAAGACAAATATCAAGACTCTTCAAAGTGTGCAAGCGCAAGCTCTCCGTATCTGCCTTGGACTGCCTAAATGTGCATCAACAGCAGCAACTGTTCTTGTTGCCCGGGAACATCCTGTTACTACATTCATTGCTGTTGACACCATTAGAACACATATTCGGCGCCTCTCACGGGTTCCCTGTCATCACCTCGCAACACTCCCAATAATTAGGCCGCGTGCTGCATTCGCCAAAGTCATTGAAGCTCATCGCGCATATCTTCCATCGGAGTTCACCCCTGCGTCAAGACCGTGCTCACCCTTATGGAGTCTTCATGAACCTCGGGTTCACCTCTATATTCCTGGAATTACAAAGAAAGCTGGTGTATCACTACCCGCTCTCAAACAACTGACATTGAGTCACCTGCATTCTTACCACAATCACCGCATACATCTTTACACAGATGGACCAGTTCACTTGACCAGTTCTGCGGGGTCGGTGGTGATACCGGCCAGATCCATCTTCATGAAAGTGAAGACGACCTATCCAACATCTTCAACTGGTGCGGAACTTGCAGCCTTACGGGCTGCGGTAGAGTTCACCAGTCAAGAACCTCCACATGACTGGACGGTTTTCACCGACTCTAAAGCAGCCCTTCAAGCCCTGCAAGCGGCGCTACGGCGCAGTCACAGGAAAAACTTGTTGCTGAGATCCGTCTACTGTACCACGGCACCGTTTCCAAAGGTCATGACATCATTTTTAAATGGCTGCCAGGACACTGTGGTATTAACGGTGATCACCAGGCCGATGCGGCTGCGCGTTCGGCTCACAACGGCGGACTTCCAGTGAAGATCCCAATATCAAGACCTGACGCAGCGTGTGGGCTTCGCCCTTTGGCGCTGGAGCTCGCACTTTTAGCGTGGAACACGGGAGAGTTTTGCAACCTCCGCCTCAAGGCACTGGATCCTCGACTGCGCCTTCGTCTTCCACGTAACTTAGCACGTCGCGACGCAACATTGTTATGCCGTTTATGGATCGGCGTTGCTGTTACCAACCACTATGCTTTCCGGATGGGGATGGCCGACAGTCCTGCCTGTGAAAGCTGCGGTTGTGAGGAGACCATCGCTCATCTTCTCTGTGAGTGCCCTGCATTTGCGAGTGCAAGACATACACTGTGTTGTGCCCTGGACCGCCTCGACCTCGCCCATTAACAGAGCAAAAGATCCTCGGTCCGTGGCCACAGCAGTCGACTGCCCTCAAGGCATACAAGGCACTCTTTGCCTACTTGAGAGCGACTGAATTGAGTGACAAATTGTGACAGCGTTGTGCATGTGTGTGTGTGTGTGTGTGTGTGTGTGTGTGTGTGTGTGTGTGTGTGTGTGTGTGTGTGTGTGTGTGTGTGTGTGTGTGTGTGTGTGTGTGTGTGTGTGTGTGTGTGTGTGTGTGTGTGTGTGTGTGTGTGTGTGTGTGTGTGTGTGTTATGCCTTTTTCCCCTTCTCTCTTCCTCCTTTTAGCCCCCTAATCCCTCTTCCCCAGTGCAGGGTAGCCAACCGGAACCCCTTTCTGTTTAACATCCCTGTCTTTCCTTCCTCCTCTTTATCTATCATAACAGTCACTTCCATCAGAGACCGTTATAGAGCACATGTTTAACGTAACGCAGACAAAGCACGCTCAAAACTCGATTCCCATGATCTCGCTCCGGTGTATTAAATTAGGGTAATTAACGCTTGACTCTATAGTTGGGTGTGTGACAGGTGTTCACCATCTCCTGCAGTGTGCTGAACATATCACCACTTTATTCCCGGCCGTATCGGGTTGACAGGAAACAGCGGCCTTCCGCACCTTCCACATGTCTTGAGGCAGCCGATGTGTGACGAACATACTGCCTACATCTTGTCGCAGGAAGATCGTTACAAGGTCTTCGAAGTATTTGCTTAAGGGCTAGTTGGTTCATGTTTTGAAATCAGTATACTTTTTTGGCGCAACACAGCCTGTCCTGCCCCTTATGTGTTTTGCTCTAAATAGTATTCTGCCTTGAAAAAAAAAAGTAATAAAAAAAACGGTAGAAGACAAAAGAGCGATCGAGAAAATCGCTGGATTAGGGTCTATAATAATCTTTGAAGAGGAAAGAAGAAGAAATTTGATATTAATAGGATAGGCAGCTCAGCTGTGACGCACTGTGCTTGAGTCCCTTTTCCGAGAATGGCAGCGAGTGACAGAGTGATTTAGATGTAGTAAGTGGGGTCTAACGCCCCAAAACTGCACATGGGCTATGAACACGCCGTAGTGGAGGGCTTCGAAATAATTTCGTGGTCGAACTTGGTGTGATATCAGCGCGCCAACGAACCTCTTGGTTCTTTAACGTGCGCTGAAATCGCACCACACATGGGTGGATTTTCATTTCTCCTTTATCGAAGTGGCAGCCGCGGTGGCCAAGTGGTTATAGCGCTCGGCTGCTGACCCGAAAGTTGCGGGTTTGATACCGGCCGCGGAGGTCGAATGTCCATGCAGGCGAAATTGTAGAGGCCCGTGTACTGCGCGATATCGGTGCATGTTAAAGAACCCTAGGTGGTTGAAATTTCCGGAGCCCTTCACTACGGCGTCCCTCATAGCCTGAGTCGCTCTGGGACGTTAAGGTGGGGTCAAAGACGCATTTCCCAATCATTTCAACCTAAAGAAGCCGAGCACCAGGCAGGGGAAAGCTTGTACCCATTGTATCACCTGTGCGTACCCGGCGGCACTGGGGATATAAACCCCGCTCCTGCCGCATGCGAGGCGGATGCTCGACCACTTGGCCACCACTGCGGTCTTTTACATGACAGTGTCATCCAGTGGGGAGCCAAGAAGAAAGATGTTCACTCGGTATGGCTTTACCGTATAGAGAGGTCAGTGATCGCGAGCACCCGGGGACTCCGTGTAAATCAAGCATGTAGTGCGTTTGCGGTCTGCGTGTATTTAAATTCGGTTTTAAATCGCTCGGTTTAATATTCAATATAGTCCCATGTGTCACGCCCCTGCTGGGATTGTGGGGCGGAGTGTAGAATTAGGTGCAGTTTGGCAAGTTCAGGTCATTGTCATCCAACGGGCACCTCTCCCCCCACCACGGCCGTGCGCACCGACACCCTGTCCCCAATATTTTCCT